>NC_069502.1:1214045852-1214060852 GCF_027579735.1 Bombina bombina | reverse complement strand
TTCATGATTCAGATAGAGAATACAATTTTAAACAACATTCCAATGTACTTCTATTATTTAATTTACTTTCTTTAGATATCTTTTTGTTGAAGAAATAGCAATGCACATGGGTGAGCCAATCACACGAGGCATCTATCAGCAGCGACTGAGCCTATTTAGATATGCTTTACAGCAAAGGATATCAAGAGAATTAAGCAAACTAGATACTATAAGTAAATTCAAAAGTTATTTGCATGTTCTTTCTAAATCATAAACAGGAAAAGAGAAAAAAAGAAGGGCAATGACCTGGATCTAAGGGGGCTAGTTATCAAAGTCTCAACTAAATACGGACCTAAATACCTAAATAGGGGTTAAATACGATCGCCATATTTATAAAAAAAAGCCGGCAAGTACGGGGCGATGAGCATCGGACTGTTGTTAACTAACAGTCATCGATCTCACATCTATTTGGCTTTTTACCAACTTTATTTATACCCTGTCACTTAACGCCGCCACTATACTAAAATGTTTAACCCCTATCCCGCCGCCCCCAGACACCGCCACAACTTTAATAAAGTTATTAGCCCCTATCCTGCCACTCCCGGACCCCGCTGCAACATAAATAAAGTTATCATCCCCTATCCCGCCGCTCCCGGACCTCGCTGCCACTAAATAAACGTATTAACCCCTAAACCACTGGCCTCCCACATCACTACCACTAACTAAACCTATTAATCCCTAAACCGCCAGCCCCCACATCGCCATAAAGTAAATGAAGCTATTAACCCCTAAACCTAACAACCTGCTAACTTTAAATTAAAATTACAACATCCCTATCTTATAATAAATTTAAACTTACCTTTAGACTTAAATTAAACTATATTAAACTATTAATTAACCTACCCTAACTGTTATACTACAATTACATTAATGTCTTTTTAGATCATTATAGTTATACTTTAAATTGGGCGCATTGATTAGGGAGACGTCCCTATCTATTTCTCTTTGGTTTTTAACTACTTGTTTTCTGATGTTTATCACTCTATTTGATGTTTGTTAGAATTAATAAATTCTATAATTTTTTAGTTATCACTTGTTTGATTTTTTAGTAACACATTATATATCTGATATATTTTTTTCCACATCTGAGTTCATATAATTCATCACATTTTTTCTGATACCTTAAGCTTTTTTAGCGCCCTCACTCACTTTTTCACTTGTTAAACCCACCTTTGAATAGAACGAGGGATCTATTCTCTTGTTAGGAGTTTGGTATCCTTGACCCTTGCCCTCTACCTGTTATTCACTTTTTCTCTCTAGCAATTAAATTAACCCATATTAAAAAACCCTAACCCTACTCAAATTATTTAAATATACTATTAAACCTTATTAAAAGTTACTAAATTACAAAAAATAAATAAAGGCCAAGTTACAAAAAATAAAAAACACTAAATTACAAAAAAAAAACAACCACATTATCAAAAATAAAAAAGAATTACACCTAATCTAATAGCCCTATCAAAATAAAAAAGCCCCCTTAAAATAAAAAAAACTTTAGCCTACAATAAACTACCAATAGCTCTTAAAGGGGCCTTTTGTGGGGCATTGCCCCAAAGAAATCAGCTCTATTACCTGTAAAAAAAATTCAAACACCCCCAACAGTAAAACCCACCACCCAACCAACCAACCCCCCAAATAAAAACCCTATCTAAAATAACCTAAGCTCCCCATTGCCCTGAAAAGGGCATTTGTATGGGCATTGCCCTTAAAAGGGCATTTAGCTCTTTTACCTGCCCAGACCCTACTCTAAAAATAAAACCCACCCAAAAAAACCTAAAATAAACCTAACACTAACTTATTGAAGTCCCGCTTGTAGGATCCATCCAGCCGGCAAGAGGTCATCATCCATGTGGCAAGAAGTCTTCATCAGGGCGGCCTCTTTTATCTTCATCCAGCTGGCAAAGTCTTCATCCAGGCGGCCTCTTCTATCTTCATCCTTCCGGCGCGGAGCGGGTCCATCCTGAAGACATCCAGCGCGGAGCTCCTCTTCAATAAGGTCGCTGCCGTAAACTGGATCTTCCATGCAAGTGACGTGATCCAAGATGTCCCTTGCATTCCTATTGGCTTCCAATCAACCAATAGGATTAGAGCTGCTAAAATCCTATTGGCTGTTCCAATCAGCCAATAGGATTTGTGCAGCTCTCATCCTATTGGCTGTTCCAATCGGCCAATAGAATTGAGCACTCATCCTATTGGCTCTGTACAGAGCTTGATAAATTGACCCCATTATATGAATGCAAATTTTGTAGTTTGTGACAGCAGTCTTTCTAAATCCTGAAAACATTTTTTTGGGTTTCATGTCCCTTTAACTGGCCATGTTCAAACAGAGAACATGCTATGGGGCCGATTTATCAAGGGCCGAATGGCCCCTGATGCCCGTTTCCGTGTGAACCTTCAGGTTCGCCGGAAACAGCAGTTATGAAATAGCGGTCCTTATCTGGTCCGCAGCCTCAGATTGGGCCTATACGATCGGGCATTTTGACACCCCCTGCTAGCGGCCGATATGCCGCCAATCTGCGGGGGGCAGCATTGCACAAGCAGTTCACTGGAACTGATTTTGCAATGTTAAATGCCGACAGCGTATGCTGTTAGCATTCAGCGATGTCTGGCGGACATGATACGCTATAATGTATCATGTCCACGAGACTTTGATAAATCGGCCCCTATGTCTGCATATTAGTTTGTGATTGGTTAGCAGGGGTTATATTGTTCTGGGGGACAGGAAATCAGTGAGAAGAAAACACATAAAATAATAGGCTCATTTGACAAAATAAAGCTGCATTATTCATTGCAAAATACTTTTTAGATATGAAGGAACATTGTTATACAGTATACAATTTGTCTTTAATGTCTCTTTAAGAATGTAGCAAAACTTTATTTGAGGTGTATCTATTGAATTATTACTGTATTGTAGGAGATAAAAGACCCTAACTCCAATCTGTTAACATTTGCTGTGAGAAAACTTTGCATTCGTGTTTTGTCCCCTTTTCTATGGTGTTCCTATCAGGCGGAGGTGCTATTGGTTAAATTAGCTGAGCTCATGTTGATGTCATTTTTATAAAAAATGTATTAGTTTATTGGTTGCCATTGATGTCAATGGGATCTGAGAATACACAAGGGCAGTTCATATTTAGTAGGCGCTGAGCGAAACGTTCTGTATTATGTAAACTGCTGATAGACGTTAACTGTTGAAACTGAACTTATATTGGCTGCCAAAAATGAATTATCTCCAATTATTTAAACTTGGCTTAAGAGTAGAAATGTAAAAAACTAAAGGAAACAGACTTTTTATCAGTTTGTTGCGGTAACGTATCGCTGTAGTTTCTGCACGCCTACATAGAAGCAAAATAATCAAAAAATAAACATGACGCCTACTTGTTTCAGTGCTGATTTTGACTAATATGTTTCTTTTCACTTAACCAATAATAACAGTCGTCACATTTCTGCAATTAACAGTTTCATATAGTTTTGCTTTATTTTATAATTAACAATCGGCTAGATTACGAGTGTTGCATTAGGGGTGAAAAAGCAGCGTTAAGGCTCTTTTTCACTACCGCTGGTATTACGAGTCTTGCAGGTTTAGCTGCACCACACACTTTTTTGGCCGGAAAACAACGTAACTACTTTCAAAAAGTCCTTTTTCAATGGGACTTCCACAATGCCGGTATTACCAGTTTGCCTGGGAGGCCAAAAAGTGAGTGGTACAGCCAATACCATCAAGATCGGTACCGTAAACTGAAAGTCAATAGTTATGGGTTTTATGCTACAATGCCGTAACAAAAAACTCATAACTAAAGTGCTAAGGCCCTCCCACATCGCAAACACTAAAATAAAATTATTAACCCCTAATCTGCCGCTCCGGACATCGCCGCCACTATAATAAACATATTAACCCCTAAACTGCCGTATTCCCGCATCGCAAACACTAGTTAAATATTATTAACCCCTAATCTGCCTCACCCTCTGCCTCCCCCAACGTTGTCGCTACCTACCTACACTTATTAAACCCTAATCTGCCGCCCCCAATGTCGCCGCCACTATACTAAAGTTATAAACCCCTAAACCTAAGTCTAACCCTAACACCCCCTACTTTAATATAATTAAAATAAATCTAATAAAAAATTCCTATCATTAACTAACGGCTAGATTATAAGTTTGGCGTTAGGCTTAAAAAGCAGCATTGGCAGGTCCTAACGCTGCTTTTTAACGCCCGCTGGTATTACGAGTCTTGCAGGTACAGGTGTACTGCTCACTTTTTTGGTCAGACTTGGAAATACCGCAAATCCACTTACGTCAATTGCGTATCCTCTTTTTTCAATGGGACTTGCATAGCGCCAGTATTACAAGTCTGCCAAAAAGTGAGCGGTAGACCCTCTCCAGTCAACACTGGTAAATTTTAAAGTCAGACAAATTTACCTGTAAAATAAAACCTAACCTAAATTACAATTACACCTAACACTACACTATAATTAAATTAATTCCCTAAATTAAATACAATTAAATACAAATAAATAAAATTATCTAAAGTACAAAAAAAACAAACACTAAATTACAGAAAATAATAAACAAATTACAAGATTTTTAAACTAATTACACCTAATCGAATCCCCCTAACAAAATAAAAAAGCCCTCCCAAAATAAAAAAGCCCTACCCTACACTAAATTACAAATAGCCCTTAAAAGGGCCTTTTGTGGGGCATTGCCCCAAAATAATCAGCTCTTTTACCTGTAAGTACAAATCCCCCCAACATTAAAACCCACCACCCACACAACCAACCCTACTCTAAAATCCTACTCTAAAACCGCAAAACTCCCACAGCGCCAACTAAAAAAATTACAATATTAGCCCCTAAACCGCCAAATCCTACAATGCCAACTACCTAATTATACTATTAACCCCTAAGCCGCCAACCCCCACATCGAAATAAACCTAATTAACCTATTAACCCCTAAACCGCCAACTTCCAACATTGCAATAAACCTACTTAACCTATTAATTCCTAAACCACCAACCCTCCACAACACTAATTACATATACCTAGATTACGAGTTATGCGTGCTATAGGGAAATTAACAAACGCAACAATAGTTGTGTTATTTAACCCCCTAACCCCCTATAGTGCAGCCATTACAAGTTTTCAAACAGCCGGCTTGTGCGTGCGATATGGTTGCATTAAGCTCCATACGGCACACAATACAAGCGCTGTTTTGACGTGCTCGTGCACGCTTTCCCTTTCAACATCAATGGGGAGAGCGAGTCAGAAAAAAATTCTGCGATCACGGAATGAAAAGCTCCGTAACGCAGCCTCATTGATGTCTATGGGGAAAAATAAAATTATGTTTAAACCTAACACCTTAACATAAACCCTGAGTCTAAACACCCCTAATCTGCCACCCCCAACATCGTCACCACCTACATAATGTTATTTACCCCTAATCTTCTGCTCCCGATATTGCCGCTACCTAAATAAAGCTAATAACCCCTAATCTGTCACCCCCAACATCTCCGTCACTATACTAAAGTTATTAACCCCTATTCCCCAACATCGCCCACACTATAATAAATGTATTAACCCCTATTCCGCCGCTTCCCAACATCACCGCCACTAGATAGTTATTAACCCCTAAACCTCTGGCCTCCCACATCACTGCCACTAAATAAACCTATTAACCCCTAAACCGCCATCTCCCCACATAGCAACAACCTAAATGAAATGATAAATGAACCCCTAAACCTAACCCTAACCCTAACCCTAACACCCCCTAACTTTAACATAATTAAAATAGACCTACATTAAACTTACAATTATTAACTAAATAATTCCTATTTAAAACTAAATACTTACCTGTGAAATAAAACCTAAGCTAGCTACAATATAACTAATAGTTATATAATATATATATAATATTGTAGCTAGCTTAGGTTTTATTTTTATTTCACAGGTAAGTTTGTATTTATTTTAACTAGGTAGACTAGTTAGTAAATAGTTATTAACTATTTACTAACTACCTAGTTAAAATAAATACCTGTGAAATAAAACCTAACCTGCCTTACACTAACACCTAACATTACGAAAAATAAAAAAATCTACAATTTCAAATAATAAAAAACACTAAAATTACTAAAAATAATTGGAGGGTTGGCTGATTTGAACAGCCAATAGAACTTTAAAAGCTCTCATCCTATTGGCGGTTTTGAACAGCCAATAGGATTTCAGTAGCTCTCATCCTATTGGCTGATAATAGTAGCTCTCATCCGATTGGCTGATAATATGAATAAAACCTAACCTTTATTAAGTCTAAGTAAAAATAGCAAGTATTCCTGCTAATCAGTGAGACAACCACTCCTATATCATTTGTGGAAATATCCCCCTGTTTCCTGGCTGATAAACTGCAGACTTCGGCTTCAAGTGCCAGGGATATTCACACTCTACAAAATAATATTAACAACAAACGCGTTTCGGCCTATCATTTGGCCTATCTCAATGCTGAATTATTTTACAAAAATGACAAGCCGAATACCTGGGTGAGCCACTTTAAAAACCCTGGGCGCGATCACATATACAGGGCAGGTTTTGGCGCAAGCATGAAAACCTGCGCTGCCTGTAATTTCACCTTGCACATCGGGGTATTACATATACCCTGCCGGCAGTTCATAAAGTACTGTAAGTCTGATAAACTAGCGATACAAATTTCTGGAGTCACTAGTGACTTACGGCACTTTAGAAACTGCCGGCGCCTAAGAAAAGTAAAGGAAATATCAAATCTCCCGTAAAAGTCTAACATGCCTCCCAAAAATAAGCCCGACACGTAAAACCCCTATATCTGCAATCCCCCCTCTCACTACTAATAATAAATGTATTAACCCCTAGACCGACAACCCCCCCACAGCACAATAAGCCTAATTAAACTATTAACCCCTATATCCGCCATCAAACCCACACCGCAAGTAATAACTAAATTATTAAGCCCTAAACCGCCATAGCCCACAACGCAATTAACCTATTCAAGTATTAACACCTAAACCGCCATAGCCCACATAGACAATTAAATATATTAACCCCTAATCTGCCGCAGCCAACGTCGCCACCACTATAATAAAGTTATTAACCCCTAAACCTAAGTCTAACCCTAACCCTAACACCCCCCTAACAAATATTATTTAAATAAATCTAAATAATATTACCAATATTAACTAAATTATGCCTATTTAAAACTAAATACTTACCTATAAAATAAACCCTAAGATAGCTACAATATAATTAATAATTACATTGCAGCTAGCTTAGGGTTTATTTTTATTTTACAGGCAACTTTGTATTTATTTTAACTAGGTACAATAGCTATTAAATAGTTAAACTATTTAATAGCTATCTAGATAAAATAAATACAAATTTACCTGTAAAATAAATTCTAACCTAAGTTACAATTACACCTAACACTACACTATCATTAAATTAATTAAATAAATTAACTACAATTACCTAAAATTAAATACAATTAAATAAAATAAACTATAGTACAAAAACAAACAAACACTAAATTACAGAAAATAAAAAAAATTACAGGAATTTTAAACTAATTACACCTAATTTCTCTTGTAAGGTGTATCCAGTCCACGGATCATCCATTACTTGTGGGCTTCTGTTGAACAGATTTGTAAGGCAGCGACTTGGTCTTCACTTCATACTTTTTCAAAGTTCTATAAATTTGATACTTTTGCTTCTTTGGAGGCTATTTTTGGGAGAAAGGTCTTGCAGGCAGTGGTGCAAATTTATAGAACTTTGAAAAACAGAAGCCCACAAGTAATGGATGATCCGTGGACTGGATACACCACAAGAGAAATAAATTTATCAGGTAAGCATAAATTATGTTTTAAGCCCCCTAATAAAATAAAAAAGCCTCCCAAAATAATAAAATTCCCTACCCTATACTAAATTACAAACAGCCCTTAAAAGGGCCTTTTGCGGGGCATTGCCCCAAAGTAATCAGCTCTTTTACCTGTAAAAAAGAAATACAACCCCCCAACATCAAAACCCACCACCCACACACCCAACCCTACTCTAAAACCCACCCAATACCCCCTTAAAAAAAAATAACACTAACCCCTTGAAGATCACCCTACCTTGAGACATCTTCACCCAGCCGGGCAGAAGTCTTCATCCGATCCAGGCAGAAGAGGTCCTCCAGCGGCATCTTCTATCTTCTTCCATCCGACGAGGAGCGGCTCCATCTTGAAGACATCCTACGCGGAGCATCCATCCAGACCAACGAGTACCCGACGAATGAAGATTCCTTTAAATGACGTCATCCAAGATGGCGTCCCTTGAATTCCGATTGGCTGATAGGATTCTATCAGCCAATCGGAATTAAGGTAGGAAAAATCCTATTGGCTGATACAATCAGCCAATAGGATTGAGCTTGCATTCTATTGTCTGATTGGAACAGCCAATAGAATGCGAGGTCAATCCTATTGGCTGATTGGATCAGCCAATCGGATTGAACTTCAATCCGATTGGCTGATTGCATCAGCCAATAGGCTTTTCCTACCTTAATTCCGATTGGCTGATATTGTAGCTTAGGGTTTATTTTATAGGTAAGTATTTAGTATTTAGATTTATTTAAATAACAGTTAAGTTAGGGGGTTGTTAGGGTTGGCGGTGGCAGATTAAGAGTTAATACATTTAATAGGCTATGTGGGGCTATGGCGGTTTAGGGGTTAATACTAGAATAGGTTTATTGCGGTGTGGGCTATGGCGGTTTAGGGGTTAATACTAGAATAGGTTTATTGCGGTGTGGGCTATGGCGGTTTAGGGTTTAATACTAGAATAGGTTTATTGCGGTGTGGGCTATGGTGGTTTAGGGGTTAATACTAGAATAGGTTTATTGTGGTGTGGGCTATGGCAGTTTATGGGTTAATACTAGAATAGGTTTATTGCGTTGTGGGCTATGGCGATTTAGGGGTTAATAGAGTTTATTAGTTATTGCGGTGGGGGATTGCGGTTGACAGGTAGATAGAAAATCCGCATGCGTTAGGTGTTAGTTTATTTTTGCAGGCATTTTTGGGAGTTACGGTGCTCCCATACTCAGCGCAAGGCCTGATACGGCTGCCGTTTATGGTGAGGTAAAAATGGAGTAAGATTTTTCTATTTTCGCCACGTAAGGCACTGGATATTGGATACCGATTTACGACGCGGTCCGATGCTAGCTTATGGGAGTAAAAATTGCGAGCGACGGGTGAAATATACGGGCGTAACTTGTATGCTACGCCGTATATGTTATACCAAAACAGCGACGCCGGTTTTTGCCGGCAACGCTGCATATGAAATAGAGGCCCTTAAGTCTTGTATAACCAACACATCGCGTCATATTCTCACAGGTGTGAGAATATGACGCAATGCGTCTTGATTGGTTGGTTATACCAGACTTAGGGTTTTCAAAGTGGCTCACCCAGGTATTCGGCTTGTCATTTTTGTAAAATAATTCAGCATTGAGAGAGGCCAGATTATAGGCCGAAACGCGTTCATTGTTAATATTATTTTGTAGAGTGTGGAATATCCCTGGCACTTGAAGCCGACGTCTGCAGTTTATTGGCCAGGAAACAGGGGGATATTTCCACATATGATATTGGAGTGGTTGTTTCACAGATTAGCAGGGATACTTGCTATTTTTACTTAGACTTAATAATGGTTAAGTTTTATTTATATTATTTGAGAAAGAGTGCTAGATAAACCCTTTTCTTTTCCCTAGTTCTTGTATGGGGTTTAATTTTTTCTGCGCTATGGAAGTCCCATGAAAAAAAAGTCATTTTTACGAGTGCGTAATGGCTGCGGCGCAGTTTTAATGCTAAAATAGCCATTTCACAAACGCAAAACTTGTAATCTAGGTGTAATTTAATTACTAAGCCCCCTAACCTAACACCCCCTAAATTAACCTCAATTACATAAACTAAGTTACAATTAAAATAAAAAATCCTAACAATAATTTAAAAATAAACCTTACTTTAAGTTACAAAAAAATGTATCTAAAATTACAAAATTATCAAAAATAAAAAAAATTAAACCTAATCCCTATGAAAATAAAAAAGCCCCCTAATCTAAACTAAACTACCATTAGCCATTAAAAGGGCTTTTTGTAGGGCAATGCCCTAAGTTAAAGGGCCACTAAACCCAAAATCTTTCTTTCATGATTCAGATAGAACATACAAATTTAAACAACATTACAATTTACTTGTATTATTTATTTTGCTTCATTTTTTAGATATCCTTATTTGAAGAAAAAGCAATGCACATGGGTGAGCCAATCACATGAGACATCTATGTGCAGCAACCAATCAGCAGCAACTGAACATATCTAGATATGCATTCCTGCAAAGAATATCAAGAGAATAACACAAATTAGATAATAGACGTAAATTAGAAAGATGTTTAAAAATGCATTCTCTTTCTAAATCATGAAAGAAAAAATGTGGGTGTCATGTCGCTTTAAATAGCTCTTTTACGGAGCTTGATAACTAGAGGCCTGAGTCCCTAACAGTAAAACCCCCCATAATAAAAAACCTAACACTAAAGAAACCTAAACTACCCATTGCTCCTAAAGGGGCATTTGTATGGGTATTGCCCTTAAAAGGGCATTCAGCTCTTTTACTGCCCTTAAAAGGGCATTCATCTCTTTTACTGCCCTTAAAAGGCAATCAGCTCTTTTACAGCCCAAAAAGACCAAATCTAAAAAAATAGCCACCCCAAAAAACAAAAACAAAAAAACCCCATAAAACTAAGCCCCAAATAGGTACTCACCGTTCCTGATGTCCAGCGGAGAAGGTCTTCTTCCAGGCAGCTCCATCATCTTCTATCTTCATCTGGAGCGAAGGAGGCACGGAGCGGAGATGCGGAGCTGGCTTCCCTGATGTGTGGGTCCTCAGCGGCGGTTCTCAGCAGTGGTCTTCAGCGACGGTTCATAGCGGCAATGAGGCTCCTCTTCATGCCATCGTCCACCGCACACTAAAGATTAAATGCAAGGTAACCCATATTTATTGGGGTACCTTGAATTCCTATTGGCTAAAATTTTGAAATCAGCCAGGATGAGAGCTACTGAAATCTTATTGGCTGATTTGAATAGCCAATAGGATTTCAGTAGGTCTAATCCTATTTGCTGATTTCAAAATTTCAGCCAATAGAAATGCAAGGTACCCCAAATTGAATGCGGTTTCTTGCATTCAATTTTCAGTGTACGACGGAGATCGGATGAAGAGGAGCCCCCACACCATTTTGGACCGCCACTCCGGATCCGCGCATCGGGGAAGACCGCTTCGCACCACCTTAGCTCAGGATTAAGATAGACGATGATGGAACCCCCAGGAAGAAGACCTTCACCACCGGACTTCAGGAACGGTGAGTACCTATTTGGAGCTTAGTCTTAGTTTTTTTTTGGGGGGTGGCTTTTTATTTTTAGATTAAGGTTATTTGGGCTGTAAAAGGGCTGATTGCCCTTTAAGGGCAGTAAAAGAGCTGAATGACCCTTTAAGGGCAATGCCCATGCAAATGCCCCTTTAGGGGCAATTGGTAGCTTAGGTTTTTTAGACTTAGATTTTTTTTATTGGGGGGGTTGGGTGGGGTTTTTTACTGTTAGGGGGTAGTACATGTAAAAGAACTGATTTCTTAGGGCAATGCCCTACAAAAGGTCCTTTCAAGGGCTATTGTAGTTTATTGATAGATTAGGGGGGGGTTTATTTTGGGGGTATTTATTTTTATAGGGGTATTAGTTTAGGTTTCAAATTTTTATTTTGGATAGTTTTGTTTATTTTTTTCTTTAATTTTACATTTTTTATTTTTTGTAATATTAGCTTTGGGGTTTGTAGTTTTTTAAACATATACTGCCCTCTGGGCTGGCTTATCGCCTAGTATTATTATATTTGTAAATTACCAACATATTCCGCAGAGCTACAGAGGGTTCAAAGAGAATTAGTGTGCGGTGTCATGTGTACCAAGTGAGGCTGATAATGGGGATAAAAACGCGTTCGCATATGGTACAGAAGGAATACAGGGCCCTACACTCTAGAGCTTACGGCCTAGGAATCTACAGTGACTGGTAGCACTGCCAACTTTACCATTAGCCTTTTTATTGATGCTTCTGACGTGTAACTGTTCTGTAGTTCTACATTAAACACTAAGGGACTGATTTTGAGTGGATCGCTAATAGTTACGCATGAGCGAAAAGGCATTTATTGAGGGTGTTTGCGTGCATCGGGCTTTTCACTCATAATGCAAGTTGAAAGTAAACACGATTGCTTGAGCGCAATTGAAGTTAACTAGCAGCAGGTTAGCGCGTCCTCAGAGTCTGGTTAACTGTTTCACAAAACAAAAAAATGCCCCACAACACATCAAAATGTTGGCTCTCTACAAATAAGCGATAATAATAATAATAATAATTACAAAGTACAGTTACACTCATAATATCACCATCTAATACATATAATAGGTATACTTTTCTCTTGGATCAGGTTAGTGTGTGAGCAAAACCAGTTTACTTTCAACTTTAATATGGTAAGAGGGAGGGGCATAAAACTTATTTAATATTTAGTGTGCCTTTAGGCAGAACTTTTGCTATTTTTGTAAAACAAATAATTTATTTTGTTCACCATTCAGGATAAATTAATTACAAATTCCTTTAGTACAGCTACAAATCCTCAAATCTGGAATTCCAAAATCAAAACTTATTCAGAAACCCAACCTTTTTAGTTAATGTTTTTAAAAAAAATAAAATGATCAAAAATGACTATGTTTCCCTGTCTGTAAGTCACAATCCTCTCTGCCTGTGTCTTTGATTTGGTTTTTGTGTTATAAAGTTAGTCTATAATTATTGAAATATATACTGTAATGTCTTTATGAAGGTACTAGGTATACAAAAGTATTGCAAGTGTTATAAATCTACCGTTAGGTTACAAGCTGTATAATTACATGTAAATATTGTCTAAATGACATAAGATATTGTTGTTTGCACTTGGTTCCATCAACTCTCCCATTTTACTGGTGCAAATATGCGAAAAACTAAACTATTCTGAAGACCGACCGCTTTCCGGTCTCAATCTGTTTGGATAAAGGGTTTTCTACCGGTATAATCGCTGGATTGAATCCATCTTTATGTAGAATGAACATAAAACTAGTCAACAACAGTGGGCCAGATTACAAGTGGAGCACTATTTAATGCTCCCACTTAAGTGTTAACTGCGCTAGAAGTAAGCTTTTTGCACGTGTCAGGATGCGCTCGTATTACAAGTTGAAAGTGGTCTGTTTTTGCTCGCACGCTAACCTGATAAGCGTAAAAAGCCGAACTTATAATATTGCGAGCACGATAGCGTATTCCCCCTTAGATGTCAAGGGAGCAAAAAAAGTGAAAAGAACTAAAGCCCTAATAGCGCGCAAACCTGATCACATATTCTCAAGCGCGCTAACCTGACATGAAAATATAAATATTTTACATTCCAATGTTCTTCACATAGAAAAATCTGTTCTATTTGTTCACAAATACACATTTCCACATATATATGATGGTATTTTGGTACAATATATCTATCCATATACTGTATATATATATATAAATACAGATATACATATAGGAATATATATATACATACAGATATAAATATATATATACATACAGATATAAATATATATATACATACAGATATAAATATATATATATATACATACAGATATAAATATATATATACATACAGATATACAATGTCCATAGGGCACTGCACACACATTTAGAAATTGTTGCCCGGGGTGCATTCAATTCAATAACATAAAAATTTCAAAAACAGGAGCGCACTCGCCGGGTCTTAAACATATAAAATTTATTTAAACAGTGACGTTTCGGGGTGGCTAGCCCCGTCCTCAGACCATTACAACAACTCAAATTAGTAATAAAGCTTTTATACATTACCCTCCACCATCACCACGTACTACCGGAAGTGCCGCCGGCGTCCTGCAGAACTCAGTGCGCAGGTCTGCCGGTTGCCATAACAACCCGGATATACCATTCTGAAATACAAATAGAATGTTTTATAAGACACAACAAATATCTACAATGTAAATGCTCCTATAGTAAAAGTATTTAGTTCACTCTCTGAGGCTACAAAATATTAGATATTGTTTTTTACTGATATATGCCACCATGTAAACATGTACCCGGTTGTCAAGGCAACCGTTGTAATGGCATGTAATCCCTAAAGGCTACAAAATATCAATCTGTGAAGTAGCGATATTTGGTAACATAGTGGAATCATATATACATTATTGGAAAAGCAATTTGTGACAGGTCTATAGCAAACTCCCCAACCGTTGTAATTCCCTTAAGCAATAAACCTTTAATATGGTACTCAGTTGGGGCTAAGTCAATAGTACAGTGTCACTAGAACTTTAACTTCAGCTTATCAGACCGTGGCATTGTTGTAACTAGATTATCTTTACAGGAAACAATGCCAATCCAATTGTGTATTTAACCCCTTGGGGGACAAGGTCCCCAAGTTGTAAATCCACCTGGACTCCTTTTGCAACAATAGATTAGCTCTATCCCCACCCCTACTCAGTTTGGGTACGTGATCAATGATCACATATCTCAAATCACTAACCGTATGGCCACTCATCGCAAAGTGCCTGGCAACAGGCTGTTCAGATTCATTCTCTCTGATTGCCAATCTAATGGCCGAGCGATGGTTGGCCATACGTATACGGAGGGTATCTACCGTCTTACCCACATAAAATAAACCACATGGGCAGTGTAAGAGATAGATAATATATTCTGTGGTACACGTTACTCTATACTTAATTGTGTACTTTTTGTTAGTATGGGGATGTGTGAATGTCTTGGTATTACTCATGCCATTGCATGTGGTGCAACCAAGGCATCTGTAGCACCCCACTTTTGATGATTGAAGCCAAGTAGTCTTTTTATAGC
>NC_069502.1:1213733352-1213735852 GCF_027579735.1 Bombina bombina | reverse complement strand
TTAAATAAATTAACTACAAATAACTACAATTAAATACAATTACATAAACTAACTAAAGTACAAAAAATAAAAAAAGCTAAGTTACAAAAAATAAAAAAAAATAAGTTACAAACATTTAACAAAATATTACAACAATTTTAAGCTACTTTCACCTAATCTAAGCCCCCTAATAAAATAACAAACCCCCCCAAAATAAAAAAAATGCCCTACCCTATTCTACATTAAAAAAGTTCAAAGCTCTTTTACCTTACTAGCCCTTAAAGGGCCTTTTGTGGGGGCATGCCCCAAAGAATTCAGCTCTTTTGCCTGTAAAAGAAAAATACAACCCCCCCCAACATTAAAACCCACCACCCACATACCCCTAATCTAACCCAAACCCCCCTTAAAATAACCTAACACTAATCCCCTGAAGATCATCCTACCTTTAGTTGTCTTCACTCAGCCGAGCCACCGATGGAACTGAAGAGGAGACCCGGACCGGCAGAAGTGATCCTCCAAGCGGCGCTGAAGAAATCTTCCATCCGATGAAGTGATCCTCCAAGCGGCGCTGAGAACTCTTCCATCCGGGCGATGTCATCTTCCAAGAGGCGCTGAAGAAGTCTTCTATCCGGGCGAGGTCATCTTCTAAGCCGGGTCTTGAATCTTCATCCCGCCGACACGGAACATCCTTCTTTCCCGACGGACTACCAACGAATGAAGGCTCCTTTAAGGGACGTCATCCAAGATGGCGTCCCTTCAATTCCGATTGGCTGATAGGATTCTCTCAGCCAATAGGAATTAAGGTAGGAAAAATCTGATTGGCTGATTGAATCAGCCAATCAGATTCAAGTTCAATCCAATTGGCTGATCCAGTCAGCCAATCAGATTGAGCTGGCATTCTATTGGCTGTTCCAATCAGTAAGTAAGTATTTAGTTTTAAATAGGATTAATTTAGTTCATAATAGAAATATGATTTAGATTTATTTAATTAATATTTAAGTTAGAGGGGTGTTAGGGTTAGTGTTAGACTTAGGTTTAGGGGTTAATAATTTTATTACAGTGGCGGCGGTGTAGTGGGGGGCAGGATAGGGGTTAATAAATGTATTATAGGTGGCGACGGTGTAGGGGGGGCAGATTAGGGGTTAATAAATTTAATATAGGTTGCGGCAGGGTCAGGGAGCGGCGGTTTAGGGGTTAAACTATTTATTTGCGGCGAGGTGCGGGATCGGCAGGATAGGGGTTAATAACTTTATTTTAGAGGGCGGCGGTATAGGGGGGGGCGGGATAAGGGGTTACTAGGTATAATGTAGGTGGCGGTGGGCTCCGGGAGTGGCGGTTTAGGGGTTAATATGTATAGAGTAGCTTGCGGTGGGCTCCGTGAGCGGCAGTTTAGGGGTTAATCATTTTATTTAGTTGCGGCGGTGTAGGGGGGGACAGATTAGAGGTGTTTAGACTCGGGGTACATGTTAGGGTGTTAGGTGTAGACAGCTCCCATAGGAATGAATGGATGTCTGGCAGCAGCGAACTTGTACTTTCGCTATGGTCAGACTCCCATTGATTCCTATGGGATCCGCCGCCTCCAGGGTGGCGGTTTGAAAACCAGGTACGCTGGGCCGTAAAAGTGCCGAGCGTACCTGCTAGTTTTTTGATAACTAGCAAAAGTAGTCAGATTGTGCCGCACTTGTGTGAGGAACATCTGGAGTGATGTAAGAATCGATCTGTGTCGGACTGAGTCCGGCGGATCGAAGTTTACGTCACAAAATTCTACTTTTGCCAGTCTCTAGCCTTTGATAACTAAGGCGAATCAGCCTCGCCACAAATACGCTGCGGAATTCCAGCGTATTTGAGGTTGACGGCTTGATAACTACCCCCCTATGACTTTTCACAGAGAAAAAATGAGATGAGAACTCAATCCTATTGGCTGATTGAAACAGCCAATAGGATTTTAGCAGCTCTAATCCTATTGGCTGATTGAAATCTTTCAGCCAATAGGAGTGCAAGGGACGCCATCTTGGATGACGTCACTTGCATTGAAGTTCCAGTGTATGGCGGAGACCACATGGAGAGGATGCTCAGCGCCGGATGTCTTCAGGATGGACCCGCTCTGCGCCAGATAGACGAAGATAGAAGATGCCGTCTGGATGAAGACTTCTTGCCGCCTGGATGAGCACTTCGCCGGCTGGATGAAGATCGCAGAGGCCGTCTGGATGAAGACTTCTTGCCGCAAGGATGAAGACTTTTTGCCGGCTGGATGGATCCTTCAAGCGGGACTTCAAGAACTGTAAGTGGATTATTGGGGGTTAGTGTTAGGTTTTTTACGGGTTTTTGGGGTGGGTTTTATTTTTAGTTTAGGGTCTGGGCATGTAAAAGAGCTAAATGTCCTTTTAAGGGCAATGCCCATATAAATGCCCTTTTCAGGGCAATGGGGAGCTTAGTTTTTTTTAGATAGTTATTTTATTTGAGGGAAGTTGGTTGTGAGGGTGGAGGGTTTTACTGTGGGGGGGGTGTTTGTATTTTTTTT